>NC_143437.1:21155000-21170000 GCF_987193195.1 Phasianus colchicus
TTCCTAAACTTCTCCTGCCAAGTTTCCTAAAGCAGGGAATAAAATATTCCCTCAGAAGTCATTTTCTGCACCTGATTGATGAACTCTGTCTTAAAGCAGAGTGTCTTCCAGCATGTTCACAGGGGCACTGCTAGCAAACCTGAACCAGAAAAGTTACCCCAGGAAAGGAGACAAACAGGTGAAGTACTTTACCGAGCATTCATTCACCCTTGTGCACACATGATTCCTCTAAACAAACTCTCCTATCCCTGCTGTTTGTTAAGTAAATATTGATCAAGGAGAGACATATCTCCTGACAGCAGTAGCACAAGCTGGGGACTTGTACTGCAGACAGAGTGGACTTAAATGGGTAAACTCAGATGCTGCAGCGAGGCCACACAGATTACTAGATAAAAAGACAAGAAGAGGGTTGGCTTTCCTTTCCCTTTCTGGTTATGTGGAACCCCCATGCCAGAAATGATAGTTCTCTGCTTCTAGACACAGTCTTGTAAAGCAAGAAGCCTACGTCTTAGGTGCCCAAATGACCTCATATTTGTCTCCCTTGCCAGCTGATGCATTAACATTGCAGGCAGTAAACATGAAGTTTAAGTCCCTCTCCTTGAACACATGTGGGAGGCTACCAAGGAGCAGCTCCTCAGCGATGTAAATTTTCACTGCTCCATTGGTTTCAAGGGAGAATTTACGTCCCCTGGGGCCAGCCCACCTCTGCTGGAACTGGCTGGGGAGGCACACATCTCCTCGGGAGTACTTTTTTCCCATTCATACTTCAGTTGAGCTGTTTGCTCTGATGCATGTGGGATAAAGTGCACAACACCCTAAAAAGGTGCCCAGTGTAGGTTTGCAGGCTGAGGATTCTTTGGACTGATGTCTAATGGCAGTGAAGCTGCAGAAAGCAATAGAAAAACTGTCAAATCATTACTGGCTGTGACTTCTTTCAAAATTCTGGCGATAGGTAACAGCTACTTCATTGTAGTAAGCTACCAAAAATTGAGAGGATGTTAGAAATAACTTAAGCACTTCTCAGAGCCTTCCTCAGGGATCAGATCAGGAGCCTCCACATAATGCATATGGTACCCTTAAAGCTGCTTCCTCGGCTAGGGGCAGAGGGAGAGAGGATCAGACATTAGTTTTCAAGACAGGGTCCCATGTTTAGAAGTATCAAGACCAATGCAACCTTTCTAATATTGTAACAGTGTCAGACAACTGCTTGGCTGTGGCACACAAATCTGAAGATCCTTCAGACAGGGACAGCTGGGCTAAGCTTGAAACCTTTTCTCATACAATGTCTAATCTGCGTTAAACTTCAGCTCCATTTATATGATTAGGCTGCCACAGCGTACCTACAGACTTTGCCTGTGGTATTGTGCTAGAGTCTGATAGTGTGTTGTATTACTAATGTTCAGAGAGTAAACACACTTGTAGGAAACAGCTATAGTTCAAGGCTGCATTTTAAAAAAAATAAATGTTTCATCAGTCTTAGCAAAGGAACAAACGGCAATAACACTCTGTATCATATTTTACAAAGCTTCAAAAGAACAATGTCCCGTTGAGTGAAATTCAGTAGCATTCTGTAAACATTAATTTAAGGAAATCAATAGCCTCTGTGAGCTAAAGCCATATTGCAAGATAAACTGGCTGGAGTGCTACTTTGTCAAACAGATTTTAGTTTTCTCGGCTAGATAAAGACGGTTTCAAAACGGGGTAGCGTGTTGCAACCAAGGTTTGAAAACTATGTGGCCTTCAAACAGTCTGCTTGTTCCTACCACAAAGCTGGATAAACATACTTTAAAAATGATAAGATTGGGTCAGGATTGATTTTACTTTCAAATTTTATATAAAGTAGAATTCTTGGTGAATGTTTGTTTGGATTTTTTGATCCTAATTATGAGCACAAATAAACAAGTGCAGCACAGACAGACAGACAGCTCAAGATGTCAGGCTGCCAGGAGAGGTTAAATTAACCAGAGAGGCAGCTTCTTTTTTTTTTTTTTTTTTTTTGCAATTGCAGGACTTCATGGATTTAAAAAATCTTTATTCATGTTGACCTAGTGGGCGATAAGTCGTCTTGCCAACTAGGAAAGCCAAAATCTCTAGTGGACTTGGGATCAGAGGTCTTCAGCTGGTGAAGGCTGCTCACGTTGCAGAGAGCAAGGTCACGGTGATGGGAGGTAAACAGGCCGGAGGGGTGAGTGGGAGGCCAGACCATGCTTCTGGCCCGGTGATCTGGATGTGGCAGGAGTGAGGGGCTCTGCTGGGAACCTCCTAACCCAAGGATGAGGAGTAAATAACCTCTATTACAGCCAGTGACGGAGAACCTCTCTGGGATAAGGAGAGCAGCCTCACTATGTATAGCTCTAGGTCAAACAGCTTATGCAGCAGTCCAGAAAAGCGTACGTACAGCAACAGCAGATGATTCAGGGGAAATATTTTTGCTGAGAAAACAAAGTATAAACTAGATGTTCACAAGTACCCCAAAGTTGGGATACTCTGACCTCAGCTGATGATGAAAATGAGATCCAGTGTAAAAGATGAGTTTGGGGGGCATGACATAACCTTCTCAAAGAAGGCACTCGAGAAAGTCTACATACATCACCCATATATTGCCTTGAGCCTCTTAAATGAGGAAGATTTAAGCTTGTAGGCTTCTGGGGCAAGCTGGCCCCTAAACATGTGAAAACCTTTGGGGGGCAAGCTCTTCCCAGACTCTCCATCCCGTAAGAGATCAGTTCTTGGGGCAAGTCAGAAGTAACGCAGCAAGGCATCTTACTACAGGAAGCCACCTTTTCTGTGGCTGGCAGGGTGGCTGGTAACACTGGGAACCACCCCATTCCTGAGGTGCATCCCAGTGAGCTGGTGAACTCTCCCTTACTGAAGAGCTAGAAGCTCTTCCTTCTCCCCTGTCTACTCACACATTCACTGATTCCTCTGCAGACTGGGCATTCACACGATCTGCAGCTGCAGGCACTCATGTGCCATGGTTTCCAGGATATCCCTGCCCAGAGCTTCCCTGTTTTCCTGTGCTTTCAGGGGCGATGTGTGTGCAATATCTCATGGGAGCCCCAGCGCCTTGCACCTTTGCCCAACCCTTCACCTCCCATCACACACATGGTGAGCTGCTGTGTGGAACCATCTCAGTGCCGCAAGTTGGTGTGGCAGCATATCAAGCAGGAAGCTTTGGCTTCCACACAGAATTTGGAGGCAGGTTTTGGAGTAAGTTGCTACACTTTTTGGCGTGAAAGCCATGGCAGCATATGGCCCAATGTTCTCAGTTTAAGTCTGACACTTAACATTATTTAACAGTTTCTGTGTTAGGTGCTTTATAAGGTAAAGGAAATTAACAATTTTCAGCTAATTAGATCACTCAATTGGCTGAACATCCTGGACACCTCTTAGAAAAAAATAGGTTGGCTCAGCCGACAGAAAGGCTAATGCCTCTTCCATTATCACTTATGAGGAGAGGGAAATAGTTGGAAAGGATGTTTTTATTTTAAAAACACAAGTGAAAAATATTTCAACTATTGGATGCTTCAGTAAACACACTTTGCACTCTACCAAAACCTTTATAGGGAGCAGATGCCAGTTTGCCCGCTGCTACGTGTACCCTGATCCCTTGACTACAACAGCAGCCCTCTGGTGCCACCACGTTTAGTGCCTTCAGGCTTCCTCACACAGCTCTTACTGCATGAATCTGTTAGGAAACAGATTTTTTTGGAAAGAGAAAAATATGGACCAGGAGTTGGGTGCCTGCTCAATGCAATCTGCCAGCCTCAGTGCCACAGGACGGTGACCCACTGCTGTGGGACAGCAGCGACACTGCAGCACTGAGCCTGGGATGTGGGAAAAGTGTTAGCTTGAGCTCTGCTCAGAAGAGAAAAATTAGGAAAGAGATAAAGGTTTCTTATTGCATTTACTGTTGCGCTGGATTTTTTTCACTCTGTGAAAAGCTGGAAAACACGTGGCCCTCAAATGATTTAAGAATGCATTTTGAAAGTGCTTGCTTGAAACAAAGCTGAGATGCCTTATCCTTCATGTGAGGTTTGGGGCACTACTAATCTACCACTGGCTCACTGTTATCTCCTCTGCCACGCTCACAAAAAGGAGGGAGAATGGGCATTGACAGTGGGGCTGCTGAGATGTCTGATAATATCAGGGAAGTGAAAGTGGTAGTGCAGTGAAAATGGATACTATGTGATACATTAGATTTAATCACTTGCATTTCAATTAAGCTTTTCCACAAATAAAGAATGGGAAATACACTTCAGGCTCCCTGTACAGCAGGAGCCAGGTTGCTGAAGCTCCCCATTCCCTGCCTGGACCCCTGTCCCATCTCACAGTGCACAGAAGGCATCTTGCCCCACAGGGTCTCTGTGGGCACTGCTGTGCCCATGGCTCAGGCAACAAACCTATCCATCACAGAATGTTACGGTCTGCTGCAAACAGCAATAGTTTTCAAGCACAAAACTTGGTAACCAGACCTGAGAAGGCTAACATAAAAGACTTTCCATTTTATTATTTATTTAGACTTCTTGGACCTTGCAGTTCAGTTCTCCCCTTTCCCCATACTCAAAAATCATCAATAGTATTTAGCTGGAGAGATGATTATCAAGCCTCCTTTTCTGCCTTACTGACAAATTAGAACTGCATGAGATGTAGAAGCTCCTAATGGAAACTCTGATTGCCCTTAACGTACTGCATTGCCAATGGCACTGCTGCAGAATGGAAAAATCACTAAGGCTCCTCTGGCTTGTGATAGTTAGGGGTTTAGTATATGTTGGGGAACGGAAGGAAGGATCACAGAAAGATCACACCCAAGAAGGTGTCTCATTCAAAATGTGAAGGAGAAATAAAACTCATACGCCCAATAGTCTGACTGTAACTCAGTCCCATGATGGGGAAATGCAATCTGCTGCCAGAGGCTGCCTACAATGCCAAGTGGCATATTACATACCCTGCTGCCAAACTCTGGCAGGTATTGCATACAGGCGCCCACAGAACACCTGTCCAAGAAGATGAGCATGAGGATGACCACCCAGGCCTGGCCCTGCTGCAGGACCACAGGGTGCTCATGGCACAGCCTCCTGCTCACAGCAGCTTGCTGGGATGAGATGTGTGGCTCGGAAGGACTAGAAGGCACAGCCTGCACTGTGAGAAGCAGGGCCTTCACCAGCAGGACAACCTCTGCTCTCATGGCTTAATTCCATGCCAAGCAGGGCAAGCAGTAACTGCTGGTTAGACTATGGGTCTATATGGAGGTGCTTTGCAGACCTTGTCATATGTAAGGATTTTCTGAAGCTCAGCAGAATTTGACCTCTAAGATGAATCGTTAACACTGCAGTAGAAGCACCAGTTAAAGGTTTAGTAAATGTTCTAAAGAACATCTTGTAACGTGTAAAAACGTCATAACAGCAAGTAAACATCTATAATCGACATTGCTTCCTCTTGCTTGCTCTTCCCACCTCTCTGCATTGCAGCCACCTTTGTCTTCCTTGCCTGCCCCTGACAAAGCCCCAGCAGTTACCAGAGTGCCCTTTCCCTGCTAGCTTTGTGTGTGCTGGGGCTGGGAGGCAGGGATGGAAGCAGGTGGTGGTTAATCAGTCTGGCAGGGAAATGGCCAGTCACTGGGGTCCTGTTGGGGGTAGTATGAAGGTGGTAAACATGCCCTCTGGCATCGGGAGACCTTTCTTCTCTCCTGTGACAGAGGGTAGGGGCTGCAGAAGGAAACTGTGCATGGTTTGTGGAAATTGTGCATGGCCTCATCCAGGTTGTGGGCACCCAACTATGCGCTCCAGTGCTGGGCCCACCCAGGGTCAGTCAGCTTAGTGAGCTGGAAGACGAAGACCTCAATCCTAATGGACTGAGCTCCCTGTCGTTTGACTCCTCTTTAGTGCTCACGGAAGGAAATGGCGTGGCTGTAGACAGCGCTGGATGAGATAACCTCAAGGCTGGGCCTGATGGAGCCAGCCCTCTCTGCAGTTGTCTGTGATAAGCCATTCAGCTTCTCCCTAAACACTGATACTTGGCATTCAAAGGGCTTTTCTTTTCAGTGTTGATTCCCCCTCTCTACCACTAAAAAGTTTCTAAAATTGTAGACTACTGTGTTAAACACATTTATGTGCGTACACGACTGTAGTCACCTAAGTCCCCTAGGACTTTCTGCTTCCCGCTCTTCTGCTCTCCACATAGCCTCCCCATTACACGCAGAAGCAACTTCCAGGCCACATCTCATAAGCAGTTTTGGTCTGCTAGAATACAGACTGTTCTGAAGGCACATTTCTTGAAACCGTGCCCCCTGGGGGCGGTCCTTGAGTCCCTCCGATGGCACAGTGAAATGAGGCAGCAGCAGGCTGTGTAACTTCCCCCTCTGCAGATAAGAAGGATGAACCTTGTCCCTTCCAGATCTACAGGGAGAAATCATCTCCGATATGCTGATTAACTTCAGCCGGCCCTTCTGGCTGTCCCTCTTCGTCTCACCCACCCATGCTCACATTAGGAAAATGCGGGGATCTTTCTCTGCACAGCAAAATTCAGCTATACACCAAGTGATGGGCTCTGCGTAACTATGAAAGAAACCAGGGCTCCCTCCCTCTTGGACTGAAAAGCATTTCTTAACTTCAGTCCTTGTGTTACTATCATCACTTCAGTATGAGAGTGACCCGTGGTTCCCAGCTTCTCCCCATCTCATGTAGGTGGCAGCCACACACTCCCCACAGACCTCTGCAATATTCTGCCATTGCTACCTCACAGACTGAATATTTCAGTCTTACAGATTTAACCATCTCTTCAAATATTGTTCCCACTGCATTAGGCTGGAAAATAGCACAGGTTGTGAAGCTGCTAAATCTCTCCCATGGTTTCCAAAGGTTATACAAAATTTTTCATTCGTATTACAAGAACATAACTCTTGTCCATTCTAAAATACATTGAAGATATCAAGCAAGCTTGAAGGTGACCTATTCAAAACCTTACAGGACGGGCAATCCTATCTGTATGACTTCTGTTAAAGTCAGTCACACAGCCCAGACCCCACACTGTGAGACGATATCAGCCGAGACCTCCTCTTTTGGCAAGGGCCCCTTACAACAATAAAAACAACACCTCCCCACAGCCATGGACAGGATGGCTCTGTGGCTCTAGATCCAGGTCTGCATTCAATTTTTTTTTTTGTTTTAAAACAAACAAATTGAACTTCTTTTTTTTTTCTCATTCAATTGATTGACATTTAACAGATATTCACACACTTGACTTTATGCAACAAAAGACAGCTCTTTAGTTGGCATGGATTAATTAGCTCCAATGACTGCTGGAGCTGATTTACACCAAAACCTGAGAATCCAACCCAGAATTTAACTCAGTATCACAGAGAAAAAGTGTGAGGTGGGTGGGATGGGGATGGAAAAAACCTTATGAAGCTAGTAGCTAACCCACTATTTCAGATCTCTCTGGTATGACAGTTATATAGAAGAGCTTCGATAAAGTTTAGAAGATCAAACATTTTCCTCAATTTTCACAGTACAAAACGTTCTATGCCCTTTCATGTGAAAAAGGAGCGAGAACACACAGCATATAAGAAATGTCGGTCGATCAGGTCTTGAGAACACCCTCTTCTTTCACTGCTTTCCCAGAAGTTCTGAATGAGAAATTTAACTATATTGTCTACAAGAAAGGAAGAAAGTCTAGAAAAGCAGAAGTGGCTTGCATGCTACCCATTACCCCATTACCATAACTAGGGTTTGCTAGCTGGTAAGAAAAATAATATTTGCGTTGGGTTGTTTGTTTTTTTTCTTCTTTATCAAATGCCAAGTTTTAAAATGTTCCTATTCACTGAAACTGCGTAGCCTCACATATTCTTTTGGTATAGGATGAATTGAAAAGGATTTAAGCTCAGAGGCATAAGACTTTATGCTAGAAAGGGACAACATGGGTTAAAATTCACCTTGCTTCTCACTCCTCATCCAGGATGGATTTTTGGAGAACGACAGACATCTGGAAATCAGTTTTACATAGAAAAATAGAAAACAGGGAAGAACTAGGAAGATGAATAAAGGCTCATCACAGACACAAAAGAACAGAGCAAAAAGAAGCTTGGATTTGGGTATTCTTGTCTGGCAAGGAGGCAGGCAGTAAGGCTAATGAAGCATTTGCGATATGGGACGTATGCCAGCGTAACAAAGAAGATGTGCATCAGCTCTGCAGATGTGCCAAAGCCCCCAGAGCAAAATAATGACATAATCACCATCAGTGTCACAGACCAGACTGTACACAAGGTGACATGGGAGAGAATAAATAAGAGTCTTTAGAGGCCTGCAGTACACACACGGGAAGGAACAGCCATTCCTCACAACTGCCACAAGAGAGTGGCGAGAGGTTGGGGATAATGTGTGCAGCTAGCAAAAGAAATCTTGAATTGTGCAAGGCTAGCGCACGATAAATTGGTGCTTTTCTCCATCTCCAGTTGACGTTTCAATTCCCACTACCCCTTGTTGAATGCAAAATGAAATGACAAGTAGGAATCGGAAGACTTTGCCAAGTTTTTGTTTTGTTTTGTTTTTGCCTGGGTTTTTTTGGAAAAGGGGTTGTTTTGTTTGAGAAGAGGATGGGGCAATAAGGATGAGTACCAGTAAATTACTGGTAAAAAAAAAAAAAAAAAAAAACAACAACGAAAGACCAGACAAAAAGCTTCACCCAAGCAGAGCACAGCACACTGCCGCTCCATGCACTCACAGGCACACGCACAGAAACCCTGCACTATTCAGCTGGAACAATCCTAGTATTCCCCCAAAGCAAAATTAGAAACAAACAAGGATGGGTTTGGCTTTTTTCGGTGGCTGTGCTTTCTGGTTTACTGTTATCCAGGAACGAAAGCAGGAAAAATCCCACTAAAATATTTTTCCACGCTAAAAGACAAGATTACTATTTTATTGATCAGTAATAAAACACCGCTTAGGGCAATTTAGTACTTAACATGTTATTTGCGGTGGGGAGTAATCTGAAAAGCTCTGAGTAGCCTTAAATCGTTTCCCAACATCTCTCCCTGTGTAAAAGCAAGCGTCTGCCTCGGTACAGCTGTGTGATTCGGCGGCATGTTTTTTTGCAGGACTTTTTGCCTGTTTTTAGAGGGAGCAACTGTTTGCTGAAACAGAGCAGCCCGCCCTTCGTCACGGGCCCGCCTGGGCGAACGGTGACAGAGCAGGGGACTTGCTGCAGGCGCCACCAGGACGCTGGCAGAAGGAACACTCAGGCACGTAATGGTTTGCAGGATCGGGCCCTCCAAGAGGAGCTCAGAAGAACAAAGCACTTGGCTTCACCAGTGTCCCTTTTCATTGCTTCTAATGAAAGATTCATAAGAATAACTTTAATTTTTTATGATCTTTTTTTGCATTACTGTATTAGCTGCATCTACTTTGTACGCGATTTCTTCTTAAATACAGAAAACCTGTTTCCAAATGCCAGGACTAATAACTTAATCGTGCAATAATTGATCTCGATTGTTGAGCAGTCCTTCTTTGCATTAAGGAAGTGAGATGGAGCCCAGAAAATGTTCTACATGATTATCCCTTTTCATGGCAAAGTGATGCATTTATTAGGAATACAGGTAAAGGTCTGACGTGGAGTCCTATTTTAATATATATTTTTTTGAGATTAAAAAAAATATTAAAACCTCCCTAATTTGCTAGTAAAACTGCTCAGTGGAAGAATGATTGTATTTGTCTTTTTTGGCTTCGCCCAATTAATTGGAGCAGTAACATAACGATCGTTAATAAACAGCCCTAATTTGACTGTACTTCTTGCGTATCTAGTAACCGCATCGTATCTTTGTGTAGCGTACCATAAGGGGAAAGAAGGAAGCACGTATATAATTTTGTCCTGTTTTATGTGAAGTTTAATAATTACAGTGCAGAGGAGTCTCCAAACGAACTGTAGAAGGTGCAACAGTATTAATAATCTGTTTAGCCAACTCCGGCTTCTTTGCACTTTGATGTTACGAGCAGAGGCAGGATGAACCCTGGCAGTTTTTTTCTATTGGCAAGTGTTTGTGTCTGTTACAGCTTACACCAATGTTTTCTTTTATGCTTTTTCTACTGTGCCCCCTTTTTCCTCCTAAGATTAAAAAAACCAACAACAACAAAACCAAACAAAAGCGCAGATCAACTCAACAGACGAACCAACGCTTATTTGGCGCATTTCGATCAAAGCGGACTGATCGAATTTTTCATTTATTTACCAAAGTTTCACGGCAGCCCTTCTTCATAATGACAGCAGCGTTGCCATTTATTTTTTCCCCTCCGCATAAAAGAGAAGGGGTTCTGAGAAAGTTTTTAATTAGCTAAATAGGTCTGTGTAATCCAGATGAAATAAACACGCCCGTTTGAAAAGGTTGTTAGAACTTTTGCAGCCATTTAATCCATAGATGGCTGAACACAATGATACCTTCCGCAGACAGCACCACCACCACCAGCAGCTGTTAGAAGAGAGCTTGCTCCCTGCTCCTATTGATAACCCTTTGTGGAACGAAGAAAAAGAGCTGAGGGAAGGAGAACTGAATGTCAGACAATAGACATCGCTACACACACTGTCTCTGAACTTTCCTCATCTCTGAAGGACAATTAATTATGAAGGCCTTTGGGGTAGGTCGAAGCAAGGGAAAACCTACTGCTGGCCCAGCACTCCAGCCGCTATCTCTGTGTTTGTTAAATGGTCGTGCCTGTTGGGGAACCAGAGTAGCAGCCACCAAAATAGCCAATAGATCATTTAGGAAAAAGAGAGCAAAAGATTTTTTTTATGTGTGCCTGTCCTTGTATAATTCTATTCTCACTGTGAAATCATCCATACACAAAACACAAGGACAATTTTTTTTTTTTTTTTTTTTTTCAGAAGAGCCACAGGGTAGGTTACAGTCAGAAACGGCCTCTCAGTGGTGTGTTAAAAAGGATGGTCTTTTCACCAAATCATTTCACAGAGGCAAAACAGACAAACACAAAGAGTTGAGACTTTTTCTCCTACATTAAATAGAGTAACTGATAAGGTCAGACATATGATACCTAAAGACATGAATCTGTGAACTCTTGAAGTCAAAGGACTTCTCTGTGCAAAGGAACAATCTTTCAAAGGAAATAGATCATAGAACTCCACTGAATCCCCTTTAAACTTTATGAAGCAGGAGGAGAAAAAGCTCTAAGTAGGGAAGCTTGACAGAAGAGCCTTGAACTATTTTCTGAAGGAAAGATGAGACCCTCCCTAGGCTGCCACAAAACATCTTTTTTTTTCTAAAGGCTCTTCTGAACTTTGATATGTGCCAAGACACCGCTATTGAAAGCTGTATAATTATGTGCTATAGCCACTGTAGAAAATGCTTTGTTCACCACAACAAAGAACAATAAGCAAAGTAAAGTGACATTACACTGTATCTTTTTCTTTAAGAATGTTGAGAAAGGTCACGGTACGTTATAACTAATAAAGCTGTTGAGTAAGGAAGTTTAAAGTTGATCTTGCTGTGCTTAAATGTAACCCAATGACAAAAAGGCAGAGGGAACTAAAATTGTAATGACATTAAAAAATAGATCATATATCAATGTGCCAACTTCATTATACAAACACCTTGAATCCAGAGGACACAAACATAAAAAACGAGCATAGTCCTGCAACAGTATTCCTCCTGTGATTCCCTCCCTAATAGCTTCCAACTACAAGCTGCAGTTCCACCAACTGCAGAAACTGATTAAGCAGCATTAATTGATACGTGCATGGCACGATTCTGCTACTGAAAGCCGTGGCTTTTCTTACACAGTTTACAAATCGGCTCCAATTCCTGTGCAGTTTTCAAGGAAAGCTTTACTCTTTCACAAGAGAGCCTCCTTGAAATTTAGAAAACAAAACAAAACAACACAAAAGGAAAATGACCTGAGGACATCAATTAAATTTCCTGACAGCAAGATTTTTAAGTGAGAAAGAAGTTACACCTAAAGATAGATGTCTCTTTTTTTTTTTTTTTCTTTAGAGGTATCAGGACAGTTAAGTTTGCTATTCTTAAACTGCAGATTCAGCTTTATTCTCCTTGCTGCAGACTGCAAGAGAAAAGCATTTTGACTTTTTCTTTAAGAATGTGGAGAACGATGTTGAAACACTACAACAATAAAGCCCTTGAATGAGGAAGTATACAGCTGAGGAAAAAAAAAGCAAGGAGTGTAATACTAAAATAAACAATGTCCCATCAGCCTGGGCCCACTCCTGGTCCCATTACCAGTGCTCAGACTGCTGCTACACTCTGTAGAGGAAGAGCATGCAAGCTCAAAGATGGAAGTTAGCAGTTACTGACTTGATTTTCACTTCTCTTGAGACCACTTTACACTGCTTGAGATGTGTAAAGGAGCGTTAGGGCAGGAGGTTATAAATTCTCCTGTACAGTGCCTTCATAAAGCAAAAAACACGCATACAAGGCTTCAGTTTAGACCAGAATCAAGTTAGAAGGCTTTAACTCTCCTTCTGATGAGCGCCAGTTCAGATTGAGATGAATCCTGCAGATGCAACTGGGAAAGTTGAAGGGGGTTGGACCAGATGATCTCCAGAGGTCCCTTCCAACCTCAAACATTCTGTGTGATTCTGTGCGTGTGACACGGGTTCCTAAAATAGTCACACAAGTGGCCAGAATTTTCAATAATTTAGGATGTTTTCATTTTTGGATGCAGAACTGGGCACACCATCAGAAAATGGACCATCGAGGACCTCCTGACAAAGTGGCTTTCATTAACAGATCTCCAGTTGAGCATCCCAAAATGGAACTGGCCTAAAACCATCATCACTTCTGAAAATGTTGGCAGCCAGTGTTCCTCTCAAGGGTTTGCAGGGCACTTATGTGACAGGGTTATTACTTGGACTTTTATAGGTGGTGGTGTTTGAATTGTTTTACATAACCTCACCGACGTTTATGGGACTAACTCAAAGTGCATTAGGTATGTGCTGCTAAGACAGCACCACAACTGGCCTTAATGAGGTTCTTCCCCACCAGCATGGCTCTTGCCTGGCAAAAGTAGAGCAAACTTCCTAAAAATTGTTTCCCCTCTTCTAAATGATGACATGTGCCAAGACCAAGAAACAGTTGACAGATCTCGGTGTAATAGTGCAGTTTGGCAGATGTTTTGCTATCATGATCAATCTTAGAAATCATGTCTGCAAAAGTGGGTACACTCCATGCTACAGTGGACTCACATCTGGCAGCTACGCAGAGGAGTGTGGTGAGTGCACAGAGCAGGTGGGAAGGCACAGAGCAAAATGCTAGGCATAGGAATAGGAGCCTGAGACTTCAGAGCTGGGGCTGACTTGTTCAACAAGCACAAGAAAAAGGACTGGGGTATTTTGCAGGAATATTAATATATTGAGAATGACGGTAACTACAAAAAACATCAGGGAGCAAAAGTGATGGAGGAACAGGAGCCAAAGTAAGGCTGAAATCCAGCTGTTGTCTTCAGGCCAATTTCTTTTATTTGTTTTAAGTAAATAAATAATTTTCTAACCATATTTTAATTTAAACTTACAGCATGGTGTCTCCTTTGCTCGAAACCATTTTGTCACAGTCATAACTGTGAGTTCTGATGATATCTTTTAAGAAAGATTTTATAAGAGAGCTACAGAACCATTTAGGATTTTTTTTTCTTGTGATGCATAGCAACAATACCTGACTTTAATTATTGCAGCTGGCATTCAAGAGCCTATGGCAACATCACAGACAAGCCAGATATCAAGTGGCACAGCAAGCTGTCCCCTCTTTCTGACCAACTTCGGCACTTGTGCTGGGACACTGACATTTGTGGCTTTCATTCACCATCAGCCACCTTCTCCCTCCCTGGCAGAACTGCCCCAGAACAGAGAAGCATCTTCATTTTTCACAGAAAAAAATAAAGAAAAATTTGTTTTTCCAGCTTTCAAAACTTAGTTTAAAATTACTGTGTGCAGCTGTATTCAGCACTGTTTATTCCATCAAACCACAGAGCAAGAAAGAGGAATGTGGAAGCAGCTATACACATGTACACATATGTGCGCAAACAAACACAGGCAGAGCTATGTGGCTGGAGGAGGTGGTGTATCTGGCTCTGGCTCGCAGCCATGAGGGTACAATGGCAAGGCTAAAAACGATAGGGCATGTGGTTTGTTAAACATCTTATTTGACTTTGCTTAGAGCTGTCAGTTTCAGTGCACGGGGAACGAAATATAGTGTCACAGATTCTTAAGTAAATCAATGGCACAACTAGATATGGACTAAATGCACATTTTAGCTTTTTTTTTTTTTTCCTAGTTGTCAATTTAGGTGTATTTAAGTATATGCATGAATTTCACCCAAGAAGAGACAAGGAGGAGGGTTTAGGAAGGGTAGGGTAAGTGATTTAAGAAAAACAGTCTATCAGACTAATCAGAAGATCAGCAATGCATCACCGAAGTATGGGAGGAAGAAACTTTGATGACACTAAATATGGCAAATGCTCAGTTTGCTAAATCCCTTTGGATCCAATTTCAACATTAGAGTACTTGTCATTTTTGGTTTGCAGCTTGTGGGGGAGGGGCTAGGCATTTGTTGGCAAAAGTTACATAGGCTATACTAAAAACTGCACCATACAGTTTAATGATCTCGTAACTGCTGGATTTTCACGGCAAAACCAAGAATTGAACCTCTGAGAAATTCTCATCTGAGATAACACAGAAAAGGTTTTGTTAAAGGATCTGCAAATCACCGTCTTTTGTACGATGTCTGAAGGCCATTTCCTCCAGTACTGGGGAAAGAAGCAAGGAGCTCCTTTTCCACCAACAGCTAGACCCATTTACCATGGAGGCAGCCACCACTGGCAGCACTAAACAAATTAGACTTGCATTTTCTTATCTCCCTGAAAAACACCTATAGAATCCCCATGCTTCTTCACTGAAGCTATCCGTTGACATTAACATTGCAGCAAATGTTTTGAAACAAGTATCTGAAATTGTAAAGGAACAAGAATTTTAGAGAGCAAAGAGCAT
>NC_143437.1:21175000-21182500 GCF_987193195.1 Phasianus colchicus
ATGACTATTTTGTCAGAAGACAGTATGTGTGCACACACACAGGCATCTACCTTCTTGAAAAGATAGAAAAGAGCATCAGTAACAGGAAAAAAAAAGCCCCACACCTCCATGAGTTGGCTGTGCTAAGGTTTGTGCAGTGCGGGACCAATGTGGGATCAGCACTAGGAACGCTCCCTCTCATTTGCCCACCCCAGGTGGATTTACTCTGAGAGCCAGCCCTCTTCTCAGCCCACCGCACCATTACACAGCTTTGGCTTTTTATGTGTGTGTTCAATGGTGGATGCCCCATCCCTGGAGACACTCAAGGTCAGGCTGGCCGGGGCTCTGAGCTACCTGATCAAGCTGTAGGCGTCCCTATTTGTTCCAGGGGAGTTGGACTAGATGGCCTCTTAGGGTCCCTTCCAACTCAAATGATTTGATGATTCCAGACTGGCATTTAGTCTAAGCAGAGCCTGTACTGCTCTCCCCTTATGAACACTGGGTGCGTGGCATCAAATGCCATCAAATGCCACAGGAGCAGCACTCTGCAGTGAGTGAGTGCATGCCACAGTGCAGGGGGAATAAAGGAAAAACTGCCAGCAAATTTCACCAGAGGAAACTGGTCAGCAGAAACTGGGCCAAGTTCACAAACCTGTGGGATAATCCATCTCTAAGACTGGGGAAAACAAAACAAAACAAAAACAAAAAAACAAAAACAAAAACAAAAAACAAAACCAAAACCAAAACAAAACAAAAAAAAAACAACCCAGAACCCAAAAGTGATTAAAAGAAGGATTTTGGTAATTTGCTAGGGGGGGGCAAGCTAACAAACTAATTTAAGCTAATGTGATGTTTATAAAGTTACTTAGATAATGATACCATGTATACCATTATAATCATTAAAACCCAATCTATGTTTAAAAAAAAAAAAAACTTAGATGATTAACACAAAATCAAGTTGATGTGAAGGAACAATTACTTTTAGAAAAAAAATCAGGAGGTCCTAATATTCTGTAGAATGAGGGAGGATGCAGCTGTATGTCGACAGCTTTCATATCCTCATTTGAATAATGTGGCCTGAATCTGTCACTTTATTCATCCTCCTTATGCTCAGTGTACTCTGCATCAACAACAAATTAAGTTGTAAATAAGAGACAATCATCACTTTTGTTTTTAAGCAGCTTCTGCATGGAGAATTTCAATGTACTGTTTCTTTTTGATGGAAAGAAAGGGATTCTGCACTGTGCTTATGTAAGCACAAATATGAGGAAACCAACCGAAATGAAACAATAAGGGAACACTTGAGAACTGCTCCAAAATGTTCTTGGAAGCACATTTTTACCACCACAAATCTCTTTTTAGATAGGATAAGCATAAAAGAAATTGTTTAGTTTACCGTAACAATAATTCTTACTTTGCTCTCAAGTGCTAATGACTCTTTTTTAATTATTATTATTTTTAATTTCCAATCCTCCAATCTCCCCTTTCCACAACCAGGTACAGGCAGGGCATAACCTCAGGGGAAGGAAGAAGTCAGCTATGGCTTTGTGCACGCAGAAGCAGCACTGACCTATGAGAAAAACCAAACTTCTTTATGACCCAACACAGCATGCAGTAAGAATGCGGAGGGGAAGAAATTTTCTTACCTTTACATCTGAGAAGTAGGTTTTCAGCATATTGGAACTTGGGTACCGGGTGTAAAAGAACATGAGCTTGGCCTTTTTCAAGTGGTTTGGCGACAAGCCTTCCTGCATGTAGGATTGGACTGGTAAAGGAAAATGCTTGGCTTGAAAAGGCTGCTTTCTGAGCGTGCCCCATGCACACACTGCACCCCCAGCCTGTGGGAGACTGAAATGGCCATGCTGTGATTTTCTGTAAATGGCAAAATGAGGGATGAGGAGACACACAACCCAAACCTTCTATTTCCTATCAGTTTCAGGAATTCTGCAAGTTTACAGCTTGTGTACCATATGTATGTTCACTTGTTGCTAAGGAAACATGTGCTGCACAGAACTTATCAGGAGTTTTTTCTCCCTCTCCTCTGCAAGTCCAGCCCAAGTTTCGTTTCCCCTCAGCACAGCACTGTGTGCACCGAGTGAACTGAGTGCATGTGCTACGCACAGGGTGCTCCAGCCCTTGGAGCAATGCCTCCCGCAGGCAGCACATTTCACCTGCTTCGCTCCCATCCCAGCATCCTGAGCTGCTCCCTCTAATCCCGTTACAGCGCTGCCTCGATAATCAAAGCCAAATTTTCTGAGAGGCAGAAGCCCCTCCGACCTATGTTGTTGCCTTCTGGTTGAGCCGGTTAACTCCTCCTTGGATGAAGCCGCATTTGGGGCTCCACGATCAATGGACGCGGGCTAGCGGATCAATAAATGGCCACTTACCCTATAACGCAGCCTATTTATCCTGGAAACATCATTACCTTTTAGATCTGTAAACAGAAGCAACGAAAACAGTTCCCAAGGGAATGCGAAGCTAACCATAACCATCTCGGCTTGCTGATTTTCTCCCAGCTCCTTGGCTCTCTTTTGTGCGCTGTGTGCGAGGACGGCTCTGGTCACATCTGTGCCGCAGGCTGGCCCTGCCATTTCCTCAGCAAATTAATGGCTTTATAATTTATCAGAAATGAAGATGCACGTGGAGAAAATGAGTGTGGCCCCCACAAGGTCAATTAAGGGTTCTTCCCAGAAGCTTCTCTGAGATCTGTTTCTCCAGATACAACTGCTGAAAACGTCACTCATTTCACACCTGACGGAGGGGGAAGATCGGCCACATCCGCATGCACACTACAGCCTCTCTGCCCTTGCTTTGGGGCTGGGAGCATGCTGGCACCAAGCACCTCCTGCGTCGGGAACTTGGACACAGCATTATGGCAGGCTACTGCCTATTACCAGCCTCTTTCAATAAAAAAAAACCCTTTTCTCTAATTTCTGAAATCAGCGGAGCCCTTCTCCTTTATTCCAGATATAAAATAAGATTCATTTTCAGACTGAAAAAAATGTGGCATTAAAAAAAAAAAAAAGTCATCAATAACATTAGTTTAAAAACCTCTTATTATCTGGAAGTAGAAGGAGAATGGCTGAGCCGAACTTGCATTTTGTTTTAGATGCTCGCTGATTACAAAGAAGATAATTTATGACTGACATACTTCTTGTGCCAAGAGAAGAGTTGAAAGAACCTCCAGTTACCTCCATTAGACTGATAGAGAAGTCTAAAAGAGCATTACACTCTGCAGTGCCATCTGTCAAAATACGTAAGTGAAATAATAGTAGCAAGCTGTCACCTATTGCTTAGAGATAAGAGTTTTAGACAAATCAAAACTTCTGCACCAGAAATCCACTTTGTTATGCGATCGTTTCAGGGGAGAGGGAGTCTGAGGGGGAACTTCAAAAAGTAAAAGAAATAAAAACCCTAAGCCTCCTTAATTTGTGATTCTTCGGTCGCCATCGACATGCTAATATCGGGTACGGCACACATTTTCTTTCAGTGCGAGCTAAAGGATGGACTTAAACTTTCAGGGCAAAAAAGCTCTCCTATTTGCTGGATTTAAGCATATTAGGCAGTTGTCTAAGCATTTTGATTCCTTCTGCATTTAGGATTTTTAAATATTTTCTGCCCTAATGCCAGCGGATATTGATATTGAATGAAACACGTATTAAAAGATGTTCTAAGACTCAAATTCCCAGAAATCCATTTTCTATTAAAATTATACTTGTTCCTAAGCACTTGGCAGCCTTAAAGCTGTATCGAATATGCGACCAATCTGTGTATCTTGATCCTAAGGTTAACGCTGCACTGTGATAAAAGATCTGATCTGTAATAATCTAGCAAAAAATAGTTAATGACAGACTTAAGAGCAAAGAATTAGATAAGCCATTGCTATTTCAGAAAAAAAGAACTGAACTGACCAATTGCTTAATTTCCTTTTTAAGTGCTTGGGCTGAAAAGCAACTGTTCTTCCAAGAAAGCACTAGCTGTTTCCAGGATACTTACACACGCACAATGACTCATGATGAAATAGATTCAGTAAACATACAGCTGTACTGAACACGAGCTAAGCCCCATTCAAGGCCAGGAAAGAAAACGAGCACAAATAAATATTAAGGAGGTAAAGGGAGGAGGGGTGCCGAATGGAACGCAAACAAGCTCCGTCCCAGCAGCTCGTGTGGCTTGCCTCAATTCTCCCAGCTATAGCTTTGTGAAGACAGATGACATTCAATTCTATGGGTAATGCAAAATAGACAATAACTGCTGAAACTTGAGCCAGCTGCCAGGTGTAAAAAAAAAAAAAAAAAAAAAAAAAAGAGGAAGGAAAAAAAAGGAGGAGAGAAAGAAAAGTTGATAAATCCATAAATTAATGAAAGACATCTGCTCAGGAACATAAAAGATCAGAGGAACAGTGTACTGCAGCTGAACCTAAAGCAGTGTTCAAACAACCTGAGAGCTCAGCGCTGTGCTTACCCAGTGTGACGCCACCTCACCTCACCCAGCAGCAGCAAAAAGGCAAAACATTAAGAAATAGGAAGAGAAAAACTGAGAATGAAACCTAGATGCACTCCTGCATGTGTTATCCAGGGAAGCTGAGAGATAGCGTTTGACTCATTTGCACACTAATTCTCCCGGAGAGCTCTCTCCTCTTTTGCAAAAAATATTTTTCAGTGGGGATTTCTTTCACTTCTATTCCCCTCATTCACAGCTCCCAGAAAAATGAATAACTCCAGCAGGCTGTTCTAGTGCTGAGCTGAAGGGAAAGAGTCAAGAAGGGGCTGTATCAGGTAGGCAACCTGTGCTGGCAAGGCTAAGCTGCACTTTCAGTTACACCTCAGCTGCTTTTAATCAGCAAAGCTCCAAATTGCTGTATCTCAGAGCATCTTTGAGACCTTCCAAAGGATGGGCCAGCTGAAAGTGCTCTCCTATTGCCCAGGTTTTACCAGCAGCACCAAGCTAACCAGCTTGCTGTACAATCACTTCTCCCTTTTTTTTTTTTTTTTTTTTTTTTTTTAAGTTTAATTAGTTTAATTCTAGTCAGATGTAATAACTCCTCATTTTGAAATGTTGTAATTCGTTAATTATAGCTTTCACATATTGGGACTGCGAAACTCATTCCAGTTGGATGGGAATTCTGCTTAAAAATAAATAAATTGCAGAAAGTTTCACTCATGTCTCAGACCCTTCCGCCAGGGAGAGAGCACCCAACTCCTTCACCTTTCCCAATGTCTCAGCAGCACACAGGCTGCTGTTGTGCTGCAGTTTTGGTCTATGCAAATGTTTGGGGACTGAACAAGGCTATTTTTCTTGAGATGCAAAGAGGATGCATGACAAAGGAAGAGCATGCAGAAAAACAATTGGCTGTCTGTTTCTTTCGGAATTTGAATAAAACTTAATATTTGATTAAACAGATTAGTTTGCAAAGATATAGACTGCATTCAGAACCAAGATGGGAATTCATGCTGCAGGTGCATCTTATCTTGTTCAGCAACATACGCAAACATTAACCATTTCCTTCTGCAATTCAGCAAAGAATGATCAGATGCGTTTTACAGGCATTGGTTAAAAGAAACAAACAGAAAGCGGGCTGGTGCGGCGCATTAGCCTACCACTAAAACCTGAACTTGGCTCTATCCGCCCGTCTTATGTTCTCATCCTGCCTGTATTGTCCAGGAAAACAGATGTTGCTTTCTGCAGGGAAGAAAGATCTGCTTCTCCGAAGAAATCTACTCCTTGTGTGTGCACACTCAACCATGTAAAATAAAAGCACCGCAACAGAACCTACCACAAACAAACCAACCTCCGTACCGCGCCTTTCCCTGGAAACTGCAGGCTACCTGGGCAAACGAGCCGCTGCTGGAGAACAACAACAATGTCCCTGAGCTGAACTGTGCGCCAGAGCACACATCGTGTACAAATGCTCTTTAGTAAATCTGCTTTTCCTAGCAGCTCTGCATGCAAACCCCAGCCAGACAGAACGCTTCCCCAAGGGCCGGGAAAGGAGCAGGGCAAGGATGGAAGTGGAGCGGCCCCAATGCTCGCTGCCCTGGCTGAGCCCCATGCACGGCACTCTCACCCTGCTTCCAGCAGGAGCTCTGCTATGGACTGCCAGTGAGGACAGCAGGAGGAAGGGGGAGAAATAGCAAGAGGGAGGCAGGGATGTGCTGGGCAGAGAAGACCGCTTGCAGCCACATGCATTTCATACCCCTTAGGTTCCTGTCCTAAGATGGGAGAACTACTTTAACATCACCACAATCAGCACCTACCTCACTCTGTGGTAGGAGTGACTTAATTGCTCTGGCCTGATTGTTGCCCTCGGGTGCCATTCGGCTGTCACTCATGCTGACCTCAGGACTGCTTTGAGAGCATCGCAGCTCACTTCTCAGCATGTGAGAATGAATTTCGGTTTGGATCTATGAAAGTAACTGGCAGTGACTGTGAATGATGCTGGCTTTGGACTGACTCCCCTGTTTTGCCATACAGTATATAAGGCAAGGGAAAGATTTCCCTGCTGCCAACAGGAAAAAAGTCCTCCAGATGTCAAGCCTGCTTCTGGCTGACTCTTGGAAACGCCACAGCTGTGGAAGGTGCCCTCAAGCCATTCTTCCTACAGAAATGGGACTACTCACACAGGTCAGCCTAAAAAACACTGGAAAACAAGGATTCTTCCTCGGACTTGGCCTACGTTGGATGGCAGACCCTCAGAGGATGAGTCGATGACCCTGAAGCAGGCATCCTGCAAGTCTCCAGCCCTGCCCACACTCTGCTGGGACTTCACACACCCACAGACAAATTGCTGCAATTCCCCAAATCTCTCAGATCTGCTAATGTCCCATAAGGCACTCATTGGTGAGCCGCAGCCTTGTGCAGCTGCCTCATGAGACAGCCCTGGGAAGGGGACAGTCTCCCCATATCAACACTGTCACTCTACAGGGACTGGTCACAGCCATGGCCAACAACTTGGGAATGAAATGTGCTCCATCTAAGGTTCTGTGCTTGCACTGCTGCAGGAGCAGGGATAAGATGTCCACACTCCCTTCATTCAAAATCCTCAGTTTTAGCATTGGGTAGACATGGCATTTTATTTACTTTTAATACAATTGTGCTTGAAAGAAAAATATTTTGACCAAAAAGCAAGTTAGAGGAAACAATGCAAGGAGTGGGAGGTGTTAGTGATAAATAAGAAAAAAGATAATCTATACTGTTGTCCAGGGGAAAAAATATATATATAACTACGTCTGGTTATGCCTAAATAAAAGCAGAGCTGTATTTTTCCCCAAACTAAATCCTGAAATACAGCTAAAAAGAGGGAATTCATTTTTTTTTTCAAGGAGGGGAAGTGTCCTGCAGATTTAATACAGCTGAAGTTTTATATTTAATTGTTCTTTCCAGCTTTCCAAAATAATTTGCTTTGTGTATGTTAGGACAAAAGATTTCTGTGTATGGCTGAACAGAGGTTAATCATGCATAGCAGGCAGCTGCACCAGAGCTGAGGAGCAGGCCTCTGGGTGGGGGAAAGAACTTGGTGCT
>NC_143437.1:25572500-25575000 GCF_987193195.1 Phasianus colchicus
AACACCATCAGACATGAAATGCATACATTAACCAAGGTGTGAAAGCTGGCTTCCTTCTCTTTTGTGCCTTTAAACTTGTATGTATTTTGTTAACCTCTTTAAATGTTATTTTGGGGCCATATTTGAAAATACATGAATAATACACTTTGTGGTTTTACATAACTGCCTGTAAAGTTATAAATGCATTCACCTTTAATTAGTAAGGAAATGGTTGTCTTAGAATCTTTAAAAGGTGCACCTATTACATCCTCAGGTTTTTATTCCCTTTGTTTTTTAAATTCAGCTGTTGATTTTTCTGTCGATAATTGAAGTGTCCTTATTTGCTGTGATGAAGGCTTTTTTTTTAATACATACAGAGATGTCTGTGTGTATCATTTTTTTATTTTTTTTTCCAGCAAGACTTTTCCTCTTCTAGATGTATAAGAAATTATGCGTCAGACAAAAGCCTCATAAACTGACCATTTGTCCTTTGGACACAATAGCCTGCCCAGCCCCTCTGCTCCTCCTCTCCAATTATGTGTGATTAGTCTCAGTGTGTTGTGTCAAGAAGGGGGAGTGTGCTGAGTGCTTATTATCTGTTTAGGTACAAGAAGAGCACATTTAGGTTCTGACTATGAATGGAAAGTGAGCCTTTATCGGGACTAAAATCTAAATGCTACTATTCTGAAAATCACTTTAAAAAATACATCCTTTTTTGATAGATTCTGAGAAAGACTCTAACAACTAAAGGAGTTTGTAACGTAATCAAACTGCCTCACTCAAATTAGTTTGCATTGTGATATATCATGGCCCAAGAGTTTGATAAACATTTAATATGACTTCCTGTGCTGGGAAAGAAGAAATCCTACCAAGAGACAAGAACTATTTCTTTTTCTCTTAACAGGCTAATAGAACATTTTACCAACTTCTGACAAAAAGAAAGCTGGAATCATTACAGAATCCTGTACTCTCTCTTAAGCCAGAACAATTTTAAAATGATGAAAAAGAGAAAGAGAAAGAGTATATCTGAAAGAGGGAGGTACTATCTAGGAAGCAGAGAGAATGCTGAAATATATTAATTAAAAGAACTGCAGTTTGGTAATAAGCATTCTTCCATATTCAACAAATTGGGCAGCATGTAAACCACAAGCTCATGAAGGTCCTTTTCTCTTTGCACTTCTGCTCAAATTTCTTCACTACCGGTTTGCATGTCCTTGTATTCAATACTTTTTATGCTCCATTAGAGCACCTAGATGGATCTCAGAAGGCATAGGTCAAGTCGCAGTTAGATCATACATTTCTTTCTCACAAAACCTTGAATTGCAATGCCAAGTGATGGGCTAACATCACAATAACAGCAATTTATTCCTCTTTTGATAAAAAGCAGCCTATTCTCAGTGTTAGATAAAGACCAGGGGCAATGCAAACCAACCATTTATACTAGAACTGAGTAGTATATCTCCCTTATAGCTGGTATGAGTTTCATATTCAAACTCTAGTTGGAAGATACCCGCCTAGCAGGAAATGAAAAGTAATTGAGAGTTATTTAAAATTGCTGTAAAGGTGGCTTTAGTTCCATTTTTCTTTTGTTCTATGTGTCCCACACAGCAAAGCCTTTGTTTTCTTGTAAGGGAAATCTTTATAATCAATGAAGGAGTGTAAAAAATAGTGAAATATTACAATTTGTGGACCTTTTATTTCTGAGAGGGCTTGAATGTCTGCTGTAACAATAATCTAATAAATATTATTAGCTGCCAGAAACAAAACCAGTGTCACTGAAAATCGTCTTTTTAGCTCTAAGAAGAAAATAGTTTTACTCAAAATAGTAGCTGATGACTGCTTTTGTTTCCCTAGTTTGAAGGCTTTGCACAGGTGCTGCTATCCTTAAAGTGTGTAATTGATGCTTGTTTACCAAAGATGCATTTAGGCTTCATCCTGCAAACTCACATAGGACCTCCACAGGCAGTAAAGTTCCTCATCTACATAAGTGTTTGCAGATTTGGGCCATGTAGATGTTTTTAGAGGTATATAAGCCAGCTCTCTTCTTCTTCTCCTTCTTCTTTTGTTTGTTTTTGTTGTTGGTGGTGGTGGTGGTTTGTTTTGTTTTTTTTTAAAGTGGGTATTGAAAAGTCCAAACCGTAGGATATATTGTTGGAGATGTGCTAACAGTGTTGTTTCTTTAAAGACATCTCTCGAAGTCCCTCACGTCAGTAGGGATTTGATAAATTGTTTTTGAGCTCTTTAATTTAAAAAAGTTATGTATGTGATGTTTCTAAATACATCAAATATCCTTGCTAGGAAAAAGTTAGGCAGCTTATCAAATCATTCTTATAAAATGTGTCAGAGCCTTTCATGTGATGTGCTTTAACTCACATCTGATACTTGGCGTATTTTTAATGATACAGTTTACTGTGTTCAGTAGCAGAATACTGAGTTTAATCATTTTGTGCTTGCAAAGCACTTTGAAGATGAACAAGACAGATGAGCTATGTTGTCTTCACTGAGAGAGAACGGGAATGCG